>NW_026901599.1:0-4991 GCF_033783945.1 Neopsephotus bourkii
CCTGGGTTTTTGCATGCAAGTTATGTACTTCTATATGCATTAAACTTTAAGCACATCATTATATATTTTTACAATTTTTAGTCAAAATTTGGGATATGCACAGCTTTAAGTTTTCCTTTACACTTTTATATATACAAATTAATTCTCTATATCGTATTAAAATTGTGATTCATTTTAATCATACTGGATTGTAGCTAGCATTTTTCATACTTATATTCTTTTTTTTTTGTATTCTTTATCTGTTCTTTCTTTATTAGTGTACTAATAATTTTCTTTTCATCTAACATCAGTTTCCCATAAATGTAATTCAGATAGTTCAACAGAGTTTTGGGGTTTTTTAAGACAATATTAGGTCCTTCAGGAAGTTCTTCATGCTAACTTGCTATTTTTTTCCCCTCAAACATGATATGCTATTGTTTGAGACTAATCAATAAATTTTTGAAAAGACAAAATTACATGGTGCAGATACCAAATTAACATGAGTTGTTTCTGTATGTCAGAATATAGCTTTGCATCTTTAACATTATGTTTTTGTAGCTGCTATATTTAATAAGAACTTCTATCAAAAATTCCAGAAATATTAATTTATAGCAAGCTTATGCATTCTGATAATTTAAGATTACATTTAAACCATAGGACAGGTACAGCCACATTCCACCCTGATAACTGTGGACATCCAGTCATTCAGATCAGGTGTCTGACTGGGACAAGCTGTATGCTCACTGGCACACATTCCTGGGTCTAATTTCTGACGGTATGGAAGGATGATGTAAATCTGGATGTTGTCTCTAAAAATAGGACAAAATTGGAGCGCATCCTGGATCTGGGAACTAGGGTGCTTTGAGATGTTTCAGAAGACAATTTCATGAGAAATATTTACCTTTCTAACTAATGAGTAAATAATGAGATGAACAAAAAATACTGTAGGCTTCTTACCTCAGTGAATCTATTTTTTAGAATCATAGAATAGAATCATAGAATAGTTAGGGTTAGAAAGGACCTTAAGATCATCAAGTTCCAATCCCCCTGCCATGGGCAGGGATACCTCACACTAAACCATATTGCCCAAGGCCTCAGACAAACTGGTCTTGAACACTGCCAGGGATGGAGCATTCACAACCTACCTGGGCAACTTATCCCAATGCCTCAGCGCCCTAGCAGGAAAAAATTTCCTCCTTATATCCAATCTAAACTTCCCCTGTTTAAGTTTGAACCCATTACCACTTGTCCTATCACTACAGTTCCTAACGAAGAGTCCCTCCCCAGCATCCCTGTAGGCCCCCTTCAGATACTGGAAGGCTGCTATGAGGTCTACATGCAGCCTTCTCTTCTCCAGGCAGAACAGCTCCAACTTTCTCAGCCTGTCTTCATACAGGAGGTGCTCCAGTGCCCTGATCATTCTCGTGGCCCTTCTCTGGACTTTTTCCAGCAGTTCCATGTCCTTTTTATGTCGAGGACACCAGAACTGCACATAATACTCCAAGTGAGGTGTCACAAGAGCAGGGTAGAGGGACAGGATCACCTCCTTCGACCTTGCTGGTCACACTCCTTTTGATGCAGACCAGGATACGGTTGGCTTCCTGGGCTGCAAGCGCAGACTGCTGGCTCATGTTCATTTTCTTATTGAACAGCACCCCCAAGTCCTTCTCCGCAGGGCTGCTCTGAATCTCTTCTCTGCCCAACCTGTAGCTGTGACTGGGATTGCCCCGACCCGAGTGTAGGACCTTGCACTTGGCATGGCTAAACTTCATGAGGTTGGCATCAGCCCACCTCACAAGCGTGTCAAGGTCCCTCTGGATGGCATTCCTTCCCTTCAGCATATCAACCAAATCACAAAACTTGGTGTCACTGGCAAACTTGCTGAGGGCACACTCAGTCTCACTGTCCATAACAGCGACTAAGTGTGGTGACAGTGTTCTCACAGGAGAATGGATAATTGGTACGTAAACTCTGAATAATCCTGAAAGACACAGCAAGGCCATGGGACACCTGAGGAAGCCTAAACAAGCAAGATAAGAAGAAGCTGAAATTCACCGAGTTAATGAGAACTGTGGACTGTTGGCAAGCTTTTGGGGTCACGTTCTCACACCTGTGCTTAACCAATTATATGTTAGTCACTAAGGGTCTTCAAGACATGTATCCAATCATAATATGCCAAATCACTGTAAGTGCATGTAAGAAATAGCATATAAAGAGTTAAGGCTTTGTAATAAATGGCTTTTGTCTGATCATATTGATCTCTGACTGCGTCCATATATTTTCTGTGGCAACAAAGATGTTAAACAAGACTGGTTCACAGTATCACAGTATCACAGTATGTCAGAGATTGGAAGGGACCTCAAAAGATCATCTAGTCCAATCCCCCTGCTGGAGCAGGAACACCTAGATAAGGTTACACAGGAACGTGTCCAGGCGGGTTTTGAATGTCTCCAAAGAAGGAGATTCCACAACCTCACTGGGCAGCCTGTTCCAGTGTTCCGTCACCCTCACTGAGAAGAAGTTTCTTCTCAGGTTTAAGTGGAACCTCTTGTGCTCCAATTTGTACCCATTACCCCTTGTCCTTTCATTGTTTGCCACTGAGAAGAGCCTGGCTCCATCCTCGTGACACTCCCCCTTTATATATTTATATACACTAATAAGGTCACCCCTCAATCTCCTCCAAACTATAGAGACCCAGCTCCCTCAGCCTTTCCTCATAAGGGAGATGCTCCACTCCCTTAATCATCTTAGTTGCCCTGCGCTGGACTCTCTCCAGCAGGTCCCTGTCCTTCTTAAACTGAGGGGCCCAGAACTGGACAAAATATTCCAGATGAGGTCTCACCAGGGCAGAGTAGAGGGGAAGGAGGACCTCTCTCGACCTACTAACCACCCCCCTTCTAATACACCCCAGGATGCCATTGGCCTTCTTGGCCACAAGGGCACAGTGTCGGCTCATGGTCACCCTGTCGTCCACCAGGACCCCCAGGTCCCTCTCCCCTACACTGCTCTCTAACAGGTCGTTCCCCAGCCTATACTGGAACCTGGGGTTGTTCCTGCCCAGATGCAGGACTCTACACTTTCCCTTGTTATATTTCATCAAGTTATTCCCCGCCCAGCTCTCCAGCCTGTCCTAGTTCCAACACTGATTCCTGAGGGGCACCACTTGTTACTGGTCTCCAGCCAGACAGTGAGCCATTGAGCACAACTTTTGTGTGCGGCCATCCAGACAGTTCTTTATCAACTGAGTGGTCCACCTATCAAATTGATGTCTCTGCAATTTAGAGGTAAGGATGTTGTGTGGGACAGTGTCGAACGCTTTACACAAATCCAGGTAGATGACAGCAACTGCTCTACCCCTGTCCATCAGTTCTGCAGCCCCATCATAGAAGGCCACCAAATTAGTCAGGCAGAATTTCCCCTTAGTGAAGCCATGCTGGGTGTCACCAAGCACCTTGTTGATTTTCATGTGCCTTAGTATGCCTTCCAGGAGAATCTGCTCCAAATTTTGCCAGGCACAGAGGTGAGACTGACTGGTCTGTAATTGCCCGTGTCATCCATTTTCCCCTTCTTGAAAATGGCGGTTATACTTCCCTTTTTCCAGTAGTCATCAGGAACTTCACCTGACTGGCATGATTTTTCAAATATGATGTCCAGTGGCTTAGCAACTTCATTTGCCAGCTCCTTCGGGACCTGCAGATGGATTCCATCAGGACCCATGGACTTGTGCACGTTCACGTTCTTAAGATGGTCTTGAACCAGATCCTCTCCTACAGTGGGCCCAAGGTCTTAATTTTCACAGTCCCTGCATCTGCCTTCCAAGCCTTTTTTTTTTTTTTTTTTAGCCAATGGGTGGATACATATGGTGGGTAGTGTAGTACCTTTAAAACTTCAATATTAAATTAAAACTGTTAGATCCCTGTCAAACAAGCCCTGAAGAATGACTTTCTAAAAGGGTGAAATTTTGGTGTGTTTTCTGAAAGCCTTCATCATCAACTGATTGTCAAATCATAGATATTTCAGTTCAGGTGAAGATTGTAGAAGAGCTTAAATCCTATAAATTAAGGCTAATATTGAAAAACATCATGGTGTGTTAACTACAGCAGATCTTATACAAGCTCATATACATAAACTAAGTGTATCTCTACCATGAGTTCAAGGTACAGAAAAATAGATAACATCAGTGATTACACTGGAAAATTAGACTGATAGTTAATGCATAATTAATTCAGCATTTTCATATTAACAAAAAATAGTATCTTTATCCCTTTTTTTTTACATAGTAAATAGGAAAAAGGCTACTCCACATTGACTGCAGCATGAAAGTGTCCATATAGGTAGATACGACACAGTAGGTGTATTATTCTATCCTAATTTACATACTATTTACATTTCCATACAGACATATCTTCAGCAACTTCAATAGTATATCCATGATAGTAGAATTATTAATGTGTTTTCCCATATTTCTATGGATTAAGGATACTTTGCAAAAGAAAACCTAAAGCACACAGTACTGTGATCTAAGATAAACCACATAATTTTTGGTGTTCCAAACTGAGCCCAAGTACATTTTTTATGTTAAATGCTTTGGTTTTTTTTTCTTTGACTTGATTTCTGAATGTACCTCAGGATCTTTGAACTCACCAAAGCGTCTGTCTTTGAAAACTGGAATAGTGTGCCTACCTACTTTTTTAATATTTTAAAGTTAGTATATCAAAATAAGAGAATATTAGGAAAATATTCTTCACTATGAGGGTGGCAAGACACTGGAATAGGTTGCCCATAGAAACTGTGGATTCAGCATCCGTGGAAATGTTTAAGGCAAGGTTGGATGGGGCTTTGAGAAACCTATTCTAGTGGAGGATGTCCCTGCCCATTGTATGTGGGTTTGAACTAGATGATCTTTGAGGCCCTTTCCAATCCAAACCATTCTATGATTCTGTCATTTTAGAATCTAATGATACAAATGTACAGTTTGGAAAATTATCTTTAGTACTCAAAAGGGTTAAGAT